>NW_020230385.1:927500-972500 GCF_003227715.2 Harpegnathos saltator
GTCAATAAATAGTTGTGAAATTAACGTGACATGCAACTTTTCTCTTTAACACTTGTCTTTATGTCTTGTCACCTTGTGATACTTTATGATCTTATGATATTCATTTTATGTTTCTTTTCCGAAACAGTTTACAAGTACGCTCAAGCGACCTAAAATATTATTTCATGCAAAAATCTTTCTATTTGGAAATGACATGAAAGAATTCTCAGCGTGTCATTTCTTATTTCTAATGTCATCATCCAGTATAGCCGTGGCGAGTAATCAGGAGCCATAATTTGAAAAGAAAAAAACGTAATAAGGATTCCACAAGGTACCTCAATAAAGACCTGACTATGAATCCTTACTAAGGTCCTGATATCCACATGCGTTTCATGACTTACTAGGATCCGATAGTATTATCTTATTGGGACTTGATGTCCGAATGAGGTTAACCTGATCAAGACCTTGGAATAAATTTCTAGTCGGGAGGGAGCGAGATGCGTTATTTTGGGGTGTGCCGAGCGTACAAACTATAAACGCGAAATCTTTGGAAAAATATCGCCGGCAGGCTCGGCGCGCTGAGAAAATCGCGTTATCGCCGGCGCGTGGCGCGGGGCGTGAGGTGGGGGGGGGGGGGAGCGGAGTAACGCGCCTATCCGTGAATCTCTGAAAAGTACGTACGAAACAAATTCACCGCTTTCCCCAGATTTATCGGCCTTCGCGCGGACCCGTTCCACTTTATCTTATAAACCTTATTTAGGATTAATGACGCGGGAACGAGCCGCGGCGAAGATCGATAGCGCCCACCGCGCTTCGTTACGGCCTCGTATTTCTCCCACTGACAAACAGTTATTCTTCCCGGTGGAATCACTTTCGATATCTACGTGGAAAAATTCATCTTGATCTTCGTCCAACCTCCCGCTCGACCGTCTCCCGGAACGATTACCAGGCCGGAGATGTATCCGAGTGAAATATAAGGCGCGCCTAACTTCTTTGTGCCGGCGGGATATGAATATTCAAAGGACGATATCGGCCCATTCGTTTCGCGAGATGGCGGAAGTACGTTGCCTCCGAGTCTCCACCACTCGTCGGGAGGACAGAGGAGGGTGCGAGGGAGAGGGGCGCAAAAGCATATGAAGACTCTTTGAGAGATACGCGCATTATTCGATTATTTATGCCCTCCGAAACGAATAATCTATGGTGAGAGTAAACGCGGAGGGGGCGCGCGACGCGGAGGGGGATGATCATTATCGAGCGGAGGGATCACGAGCCCTTTGACTCGGGAATGCTATCGCGGGAAACAAAGTCTCGTCTGCAGAAACCTTAATTCATTCCCCCGCTCACGATGGACGGAGCCGTGTCTCTCTGCGGGACGCCGAAGATTTCAGATTGGAGAGATACGGAATATTAAAAGCGACGTTTTGTTCGTCTCGTGCGCATTCGCCTCTCGATGTATAACGACGTCGCTCGTGCGCGGCTTAT
The DNA here is from genome assembly GCF_003227715.2 of Harpegnathos saltator. Taxonomy (NCBI): domain Eukaryota; kingdom Metazoa; phylum Arthropoda; class Insecta; order Hymenoptera; family Formicidae; genus Harpegnathos; species Harpegnathos saltator. The sequence goes on from NW_020230385.1 coordinate 928,962, forward strand.
AAGATGAAAACTCGAGATTGGAGCGCTTCGCCCGGCGGTTACATAAGTTATCGCCGCGAGAGTTGCAGCGCGACAAGCCTCGAATTCACCGGGGAAAAAACCCGCTCGCGGCGCGGCGCGGCCGCGCTTTTCCCACGCACGGCAATCAGCGAGACGACTTTGACGTTAGGCCGAAGCCATTGTGGCGCGTTCGCTTCCGCAACCGATACTCTTCCACACGGGCTTCGCGATACACGACGCGCAATCTCCATAAAAAAAGGAAAGAAAAAGAAAAATCATACACTCGCGAGCTTAAAATCGAGTTTCCTCGGCGACTTTACCGCGAAAGACCGCGAGGCGAGTCGGCGCGACTAACGTCTCGCGCGATTAACGCAGCGCCCTTAAAACGCGGATTCAACGTCGTCGCGAAGGACGCGCGTCACATGATTTTAGACGACGGCCAAGTTTCCCGAAGACACCCGTCTTAGGGGCGCGCTCGCTTCCCCTCCGTTTAGACGTCCCTCATCCTTAACGAATACCAGACCACCTTAATGAGTCCACGGTCTCTACCTCGCATATTCCGCGCCCGCCCGCCCGCCCCTTTCACCCCTCCCGTCCTTCGCTTTCATCATTCGAAGAGCGAAGAATCCACTTCGCATCGCGCGCTACCTGCATCGTCATCACCGTCAGTCGCGATAATGAGGACATCGTGTGCCGTTAACAAGACGCCGTCACATCTCACTGTTCTCCGTCGTCTCGGCGTCCCTCGCACGCGAGCGTCAGCGACGCCCTACGAGAATGCAGGAATGTCATAACGCGCGCGCGCGCGGCGGGCTTACGAATGTGCTTGGCTGGCGCCACATTTTTGCCGTGCGAGGCGTCAAGACCGTGCGCGTCCTTTTGCAGCAGCAGCCCGAGGCTCCTTCCCCGCGGCCGACAGTTACGACGGTCTTAAGAAAACGCAGCGGCGCGGCCGCGGCGGCGGGACGAGGCGGGCCGAGGCCACGTAGGAGACACGGCTAGAGCGGTTCTTGAAATCGCGCCGGCGAACGGATGATTCGTTAGAGTTCGCCGCGTGAGATACGGAAACGAAGGACCCTCGCGCGTCAGAGCGACGCCGGATAATTGTGAGCATCAAAACCAGTTCTGACGCCGCGCGCCGTGCTTGCTCGCCGACGCCGTCGCCGACGAAGCAACTTCGACAAAAGATTTTTTGCGAGCCTCTCTCCCTCCCCCTCGTCCTCTCCTCTGAGAGTAATCAGTATTCACACGAGAGGGAAAAACGAGGAGCACACGACGACGGACTCCTCGGGCAAGTGTCAAGCGTGCAAATCGCAAATGACAGGCGATGAAATCGATCGACATTCACACAGGAGTGTATTTACATGTACTCCGCTCGTTACGCCTCATTTACTCTTCGATTAAAAAAACAATAACTCGTGGAGAGAAGAAATAGTCTCGCCGGGATCGGCGATTTACAATCTCTCGAGCCGATTAGCGAGTGACGCGCCGAGGCGAGCGAGAATCGGGCGTGCGATCGACGCTGGGGGGCAAAAATGACGGATTTACGGAAGCGATGCGATTCGATTCCGGATAAAAATATCGCGCGTATAAAAAGTTTCGCGACACACAGGAGGGGGGGGGGGGACGTCGCGCGACGAGCGTGCAAGACTGCAAGCGTCGAATCGAGCGCGCGATCAAGACGCTCCGGCATTTTGCAAAGAGCCGTGCGTTTTTGCCCTTCGCCGCGCGATGACGGGTATCGGAGTCGTCCCTCTCTGGGTCGCTCTCCATCTCGCCGAGACACCGAAGACGTCGCTCCGTGTCGCGCTCGAAAGCCGCAGAACGGCGTCGTCTCTGACGCGCGCCTCTCCGTCGGCGTCGCGTCGCGAGCGATCGAGGATACACCAATTTCCACGAGCACGACTTGCGTCTCTCCGGGTGCGAAGGAAAAACACTCGCGACAAAGATTCGCGCGCGCGCGCGCGCGATCGCAGAAGGGGGGGAGAGGGGCATACGGACGACAACTGTAATATCAAACGCTCTCGCGTGTAACTGGCGGCATCGTATTAACATATTAATACACAAGGCGCGCATCAGTATGCATGTAAGCCGACGTTCGCCGGGGCTTCGTCGTCCGGCTTAAACGGAGGGGGTGAGCCCAAAGCACCGTTGCGGCCAGATGATCAGCCGCCGCTGAGGGTGGCAGGGCGGGGAGGGGGAGGGTATCATAATACTTGTAAGCCTTGGGACACATTAAGAGGATCATATCGTTCGCGTCCAAGATACGTAAGACGTTTCGGTTTGATCCGGGGACGCGATCAGCTCGTGACACGTCCGTCAAAGAGGGGGGGGGGGAGAAGGGGTGCGCGTACAGATCAGGTTGGGGTTTAGTCTCGCGCGTACGTCGGCCAGACGGCGGCTCGTCGCTTCTAATGCGATAAAGGTGTTGCTGTGCCCTGCGGGTGTTATTACCGCGTTGAACTCTGCCCGACCGGAGGCGGCCCGGCGGTGTTACGCGCGTATAACCCTTTTTCCTCCGCGCCGAGCCTCTCGAGACCGCTCTCTCGTCGTTCGAGTCACGAGGTCGGCCCGCCTCGCTGGAGGATGTTAATCGGTTACGTCCACGTCGCAGAAGCGGAGACGTCTCGGGGGCGAAAACGCGCGGATAAAAGAGAAAATAAAAACGCGGGCGCTGGAAAAATAACGCGCGGTGAAAAATAAAATTCGGCGGCGATTCTCGGCGATAACTCGGCCGATGACGCTCGTATCGTGCGTGCCTTTCTCTCTCTCTCTCTCTCTCTCTCTCTCTCTCTGCGCGTTGCTGAGCGATAAGAGAATAACGTGTTAATCGCGTTCCAGACGGGTGGGCGCGATTAAAGGAATGTAATTGAATGTAGATTTAGACACGTCGGGGAGCCACTGGCGCGACGATTGATATGTCGCCCGCCCAGGTGTCCGAATATTACATAAATGCGTAGATTATTTTTTTATTAACGCGCCGCTGCGCAGGGAGAGAGAGAAAGAGAAAGAGAGCGAGAGCGGCCGCCGCCGTGTCGTGGCTGCGGCGGGATCGATATCGCCGCGATATTCTTTGACATTTGCATCGCTCATGAATATTCAGTGAAGTATGATCGTCCGATCATTAATTATTTAAATTGACGAATCACCCACTCGCGAGTTCGAACGCGAGTGTCTCGTGAAATAATGCATTCGCCGCGCGATATGCCGTCGGGGGGCGGGGGAAGGGGGACGGAGGAGTGACACGGTGTGGAAACGTGCATGCTTGCTATAACAAGTAATAATTATTGCACCGGCTTCGTTGCGCCGCTCTGGGTACACGTAAATTTTTTTGCTTTTTTTGTTTTTTTTTTGTTTTTTTACTTATTTATTTCAAAGTCGATTTACAATTTGCGTTACGACCGACGTCGCGTGATCCGCGTCTTTACATAAATCTAAATAGTTATATTAATTCCGACGTTCTCTAAACTTATCGTGAATACTCAACAAGAGCCTTCGGTCGGACGTAGTCTTGTGTTAGCATATTTATATGTAACGTTGCATTATTCAGCGCATCGCGATGTATTCAGAGACATACTTATAGACTCATGTATATTTGCCATCCTGTGTCGCGTTGCGTTCTCTACGATGCCCCGATAGCGAGTTATCGTGGCCCGTAATAACCCAGCGCCTTCTTCCAACACCACCACCACCGTTATCTACCAGCCATTGTGGTAGCCGGCGTCGTCGTGGTGGTGGTGGTGGTGGTAGTGGTCGTCGTTGTCGTGGGGCAATAATCGCAGTAATAGCAGCCGTAGTAGCAACAACATTTGTCTTTATGGAAGAAGTGCTCCAACAGCGGGCAATGCTCGAAAATGTCGAAGAAGCCGGGCTCGGAGTTCTGCCGGCAGAAAAATAAGATAAGTAGGCCGGCGCATCGGCATCGTTAGGGTCTCGCGCTGGAATTCGTTAGTCCGCGAAGAGAGAGAGAGAGAGAGAGAGAGAGAGAGAGAGAGAGAGAGAAAATTTCGTCAAAATTTACCCCTCCGTTGGAATACTCACGGTCTCTTTGATCATCACGCAGGCCACAGCGGCCAGTAGATACAGTAGTACCGCACGCATGCTTGAATTCGGCTGCTCTATCAAACTCCAGCTCTATCAGCTTCCTCCTAGCTTCTTGCGCTCCCGAGCGAACGAGCGCATTTTTATAGCAGGCTTATGAATATTGACCCATTTCTCGCTATTGATGCGCCCGACAATGCGCCTTTGTAGCGGCACCTGCGTGTCTCGCAGCGCGCCTCGGCGATAATTGGGTATCGCGACGAAATTATCCGCGCGCGCATCGGCGCGCCATAAAGATGTCAAAGTCAAGTGTACGTGCACGCGCACTCTCCCGTGTGGCCGTGCGCGAATAGTGCGAGTGTGAAAAATGGGTGAGACGCGCGCGCCCTTCAAAGCCCGCAAAGAGCCGCAGACTCTGTTTCCTTCGGTTGAAACTCTGCCGCGCTCGGACGGCGCTCGCGACACGCGATACGAAATAGCGTTTCGAACGAGGTCGCGCTCGGCTGCCTCGCGAGCGGAATTGGCGCGAGTCGCCGACTCGCGCGCTTTTATCAAGGACACTGCGATCGTAACGCGCGAGCGAGGAGCGAGGTCTGAAATCGCTCGGTCGGGAAACGTGAAACCGTCTCCTCCCCTCGCCCTGCCCCGCGGCCAGCGCGGTTCGCGTCAACGAAAGTCAGCCGTGTATTACGGGCGATAATATTTTTACGACGTAATGGATTTAAATGTCAAAGTTGTAACGAATCGTGTGTAATTACGCTCGACATTTCCAGCGCGCAACGCGGCCGACAGTCGCGGCTTCTCGATGCAACTCGCTCGCCGCCGCACGACGCGCAAATTACCGGCGTCCCTTTTTATCCCTGCGGATCAAACGCAAGAGAGAAAGATCCTCGCGCGGTCATCCATCATCGTTAGCATTTCATTCAGTGACAGTCGGTCGAGCGACGGCTGCCGTTGACTGTGAAAGCTGTGTAAACTTGCCGAACAAACAAACGTTTTATGGCCGCTCAATAGCGCCCCCATCGTCTCCGTAATGTCATGACGCATACATTCTCCGGGGCGTAAGATAAAGCGCACATATTTTACGAGGAGCGAGCGGCGCCGCTGCATTTTTCATTTTCTAACGAAAAATCGATATTGACGCTCTTCATCGGAATAGCTCTCTTTCTCTCTCTCTCTCTCTCTCTCTCTCTCTCTCTCTCTCTACGGGGGCCTTTAGTATTATCCAATACTCCCGCGCCACCGAGATTCCAGCGAGAGACACCGGTTAGCGAGGCGTGTCTAGTCGCGCGTTCAAGTCGCGCCGAAAATTTCGCCGTGCGATCTTGAGAACGCAGCGACAACACATCCGGCAATTCCGAGGGAAAACTGTGTAGCGAGTACTCGAATCGGCGCCAGCGTTTTTCGTCAGGTTTCTCGTCTCTCAAACTCCGGAGCGCGCGTCTTTCGCGAGGCGGCCGACGCGACGCCTCTGTTTCTCTCGTTTCATTTTCCGCCCGGGCATTTGTGAGGGGGCTTTATTTTTCCCCCGCGCACCGAAAATCAAACGGATGACCGTCGATTTCGGTTCCATTACTTTCACGCATCGGCTCGGCTTGTCGAGGCGGGGACACGCTTGGAGCATCGAAATAGATAGAAAATGGTCGGCCAATATTTACCGCGACGCTTTGACTGCCGTGCTGTACGCCGTGCCGGCGGCAACTCGCGGATCGATTCGTCCCTCTATCTCTCTCTCTCTCTCTCTCTCTCTCTTTCTCCCTCTCGCTCTCTCGATCGCTGTGTGTGCCTGCCTGCCTGCCTGCCTGCCGTATTCTACGGAGAATTTTACCGGAAGCGATGTACAATCGTCGCGACGCCGGCGGGTCGGATGCCGCCGCCGCCGCCGCCGCGGAGAGAGACGGAACGGTAGACGCCCGCGACGACATGGAAGGTGAATTTGGCCACGGAGATCACCAGCGGGAGAGTGAAAAATGAAGGTACGAAACGGGGAATCGCAGGGGGCTTGACGCATTGCGGCGGGGAAATATGGGTCGTCCCGATTATGTCGGGAGGAGCACCGTGCTGGAATCTGACAGTGGCAGAGTGACGCCGCAAAACCTCATACATCTCGTGTATAACTAATGCCCGCATATATCACCTCTTCGTCTCCTGTGTGTATTTTCCTTCCCCCCCCCCTCCTCTCTCTCTCTCTCTCTCTCTCTGCCTCGCAATTTCCTTCTCTTTTTTAGCTCACGGAGGTGCGCACACGCTCCTTCGTGCGCGATGGGAGCTGCCGGTTTCGCAACTGAAACGCAACGCCGAAAGCGCGCGAGCACGCGTCCATTTCGGCCGACAGCGCGCGCCACGTCGGGAGATAACGGGCCGCGATGATGCATCACCTTCGCTGTGCCCGGGGACACAGTCTCCTCCGGTCCGGTAATCGGCGACGCGCTGCGGGATTCCCGGCCGAAGTGAATCCCGCCGCCGGAGCTCGCGAGCGCGCGATCGAGTCGAGATTGACGGATGTGGTGGGCGTCGATCCTGGCGTATCCAAAGTTTTCACGACGCGCGTCCTCCGTTAATTTCCTCCCGGCTCTCGGCTGTCCGCGCGCGCGTTCGTATGTTTGAGCGAAACGTCGTTTGAGCGCGTCGCGTCGGCGGGAAGTAAGCCGCAAGGATCCCGCGCGGCCGATTGGCAGGCAAAAATGGGCCGCGATCTCGCGCGGCGTTCTTCCGACACGTTATCGAGTATCTGTTGATTAACTCGGCGCTGCCGGGGAACCATGCTGCTTCATCCCGCTACTCTCATCAACGTACGGAACATTGTGTCAACCTAATTTTACGCGCGCGACGTCATCGTCGCCCGGATAAGGGGGATCGACGAGAGCAAACGCTCTTGAAATCGCGCACGTTGACCCTCGAATCAACTGCGCTCGTAATTACAACAGGTACATAATCTTTGTTCGATTGGATTATTATCAAAATATAGATGTTCGACGTTAATTGGAGCCATGTGCGGTCACACAGGCACACAGGCGAAGTGGCCGGCGGGCGGGACGGCGAGGCGGCGGAGGGGGGGGGTGGTGCGAAATATCAGCAGATATCATCGATTACTTTGAAATATCGAGAATTGTACTGATATATCCGGTATGCCGGCATTATCCGCTAATATCGGACGCTTCGCGAGAGTTATTGCTTCCGTTAAATAATATGCGCGCGCATATATATACAGCGTATTATATAATGAAGCTCAATCTCGACTTAATGTTCTTTATGATATGATAAATACGCCCGGAGCGCGCGATAGATAACATTCGAGCGGCAATCGGACAGTCGCGATTGTTATCAGGTCCGATTGTTGCTCACTCGCTCGCTCGTCGATGCGCGCCGCGCACCTCCGTCGAGTAAATCCGACGCGAGAGCAACGCGCCAGTGCAGGCGGAGGTGGCGAATAGCAGACCCGTGTCGGTCGCTCGGAATTATTCGTAATAATAATAATAATAATAATAATAACGACGATGGAAACGAGAATAATACGCTGGAAACAGCAGGCGCGCGCGCGCGCGCGCGTCATTCCTACTTTTCTTCCTTCGGACGTCACGCTCCGCGGCTTTCGGAGTCACAAGTCGACGGGATTCACCGTGACGCGCGTATGCACGCGCACCTCGTCTCGAGCGTTTCGACATAAAGCGCCGATCCGCCTGTCGAGGCCTCTGTTCCGCGTCTCCGTCGCCATTAACCCTTTTAGTGCTGATCGAAAGAATTGTACCTAAGCGAAGAATACCGAACCAAGTTGATGTAATTTAGTAAGGTTTAAGGGGACTGGAGGGTCAGATTGCTGAAAAATCGTGCTTGTGTTTAATAATAAAATTTTGTGACGAACTGAATAAATGTGCAAGAATGAAAATTTTAGGTATATTTATACAACATATGAAGAGTAGAAAAAATTTTGTTTATTAACAAATACTCGTATAAATATACGATATATATAGCTGAAATATACTCTCCTTTTTTTTTCAAGCTATCGTTTTTGCAGTAATATCTCGGCTCTCGGTGATCCGATCAGAGTGAATTTTAGCTAGGAATCTTGAGGAGGCTTATTTATTTATCCGGCGCACCACTAGAACAAAAAATCGAACAAAATTAACAAAATAGCAGCTATTATTAGGAAAAAGTTCAAATTTTTCAGTTATTTTACGATAAAAAAATTAATATCTCGAAATGAAATATTTTGACGGAGTTGTCCATGGTTCACCTGAGAGCCACATGAACAAATATTGCTTTAAAATTTCAAATCGATACGAAGCTCAGTTTTGGAGAAATCACTGCGAAAGGACAATGAATAATAAAGTTTCGAGAAAAACGCGTTTAAAATTTAAATGGACGTATATTTATATGAGTATTTGTTTAAAAACAAAATTTTTCTACTCTTCATATGTTATATAAATAATGTATATATATATATATATATATATATATATATATTATATAATGTATATGTATATATATTATATAATATGTGAAATTTTCATTTTTGCATATTTATTCAGTTCGTCACCAAATCGTTATCAAAAATAAGCACGATTTTTCAGTAATCTGACCCTCCAGTCCCCTTAAGAAAAAAAGTAGAAACATAAAAGTAAGAATATTTAGCAAATTCAAAAGGAACATATTACGAAATAAAGGGAGAACAAATTAATGTGCTTCAATATTTGTTGAAAATCGTACTGATAATGTTTATTCAAAATCATTAGGAAAAATGGAAAAATCAGTTATTTTTTATAAACAGTATTTGCAAATAAGAAGAATCGTCGTTTGGTCATAGTTTGATGTAGAACACGTGATATAAAGCATAAATACCGCATTTTCAATTATTTGCAACAAAATTACTAATATCAAAACAAACACAAAACTAAATGATAATCCCATGATGCGCGGCAAGCATCAGGAGCAAGCATCGCGGAATATAACGGAAAATTCAACCTGCAAGCAATTTTTTCAATTCGTGGAACATCTCACGTAGGATTCCCGAAGAGGAATTCAACCATTTATAATGTTTCATAAATTTATTTTGAGACAGAGTTCTCTCGCGATGCGAATAGTAAGGCGCCATTGCATGCGCAACGATATATCGTCGTTGGCACTTTTCGCAAGTGTTGCTAACAACGATATATCGTTGCTCGGCACTGTAAGGGTTAAACAACGCGGCCGCGGTCTTGCGATTGCCATTTCGTGTTATACGTACCTTAACATTCGCCGCGCGACGGTCCATCGACTTGCGTAACCGCAAGCCGGCGGTGCCAGTCACCGGCGTGACGTCATGAAATGGTTAATGAAATAATTCGACACGGTGCGATAATAAAGCCAGCACGCTTGGCGACCCAGATAGATAGGCGATACGGGGTGTCTCGCGTTTCACTCCGGCTCTTCGGCCGATCTTTTCTGGGTGGTCTTGGAGTGACCGACGAAAACCGGGAGAACGCCGAGAGGACTCGCTCGCGAGCATCGCGCTCGTTAGCACGGTCAACCTGCCTCGAGCCGGCAGCAACAGCTAATTGGTATTCGGCCGCTGGGAACAGAGGGAGAGGAGGAGGGGGAGGGAAAGAGAGAGAGTACCAGCAGTCTTTGACGGGTCCGTCTGGAGCGGCTTCAGCAGCAGCAGCAAGGCTGCGGTCCGAGAAGCAGCTCCGCGTGTTTACTCTGCGGACAAAGACAACGCGCCCGCTACGTCAGGACAATACGAGCCGGCTCGAGTGTCTGTCCTGTGAATCCTTCGCGGTTCCGATCCTATTTCGAGATTTTCGAGCGTCACACCTAGTCTAATCGGCCAGCGCGATCGACACACTATTGTCCTGCCTCGAGGCCGAGGGCCCTCCGCGTCCTTGAACCGCAGCGCGAAATGTCGGACACACAGGCGGACGCGCCTTCTCGTCCTCGAGAGCGCGGTTCTTGTCCTTCTGCTTCCCCCCCTCACCTCCCTCCCCCGTCTGTCTGTCTCTCTCTATTTTTACTTTTTCCTCATTTCATCCTCACACACTCTTCATCCTTTCTCTTTCCACTTCTCTCTCACTATTTCTCTCTCTCTCTCTCTCTCTCTCTCTCTCTCTCTCTTTCTCTCCTCTTCTTTCCCGTTCGTCGGGCACGACGACGTATCCATTTTTACCGGTGTCGAGGCTTTGCGTTTTCTCGAGTGGATTCCCTGCTCCCTTCTCAACCTGCCATATTCCTCTAGCAGGTATGCGCGAGCATTCACCCCGGCATGTGAATGCAGGTGTGCGCTGGGCCGAATAAGCCCAGAAGAGACGCGAGGATGATGGCAACTCGTGCGTCTCCAAAGCCTCCACCTCGTCGTCGTTGTCGTCGTCGTCGTCGTCGTCGTCGCGTCCTCGTCGTCGTTGTCGTCGTCGTCGCGTCCTCGTCGTCGTTGTCGTCGTCGTCGCGTCCTCGTCCTCGTCGCGAGGCTGCAGCCACTTCCGTCCGTCCGTCTGTCTGCCTGCTTCTCGCTTCTACGAACGCGTTTCGTCATGCTTGTCAGATGCTTGCCGCACGAAAGAGTCCGCGCGGTCGAGTAAAAATATTGCGGCGGCCGCGTTGTTACACATTGTCGAGCCACTGGCCGTCGGGCGGCGCGAGCGGACACGCGTGCGGTTCTTATCGCGCGGAAGAAACGGTAAGCGCGCGCGACGGGTTTCGCGAATGTGAGGTGCGCGGTTGTGCACGTCAGCAAACAGCAATTCATATCGCCGAATAGCAGAGAGAGAGAGAGAGAGAGAGAGAGAGAGAGAGAAAGAGAGGCCGGTGCTGAATTACGCCGGGAGTCAACATTCGGACATAAAGTAGATAAGAGGTGTACGCGATACGGAGGCATTCGCCGCAAGCCTGCACGTGCTTTGTGTCTCCATGATAAGTATGTTATGTAAAAGCTCGGTTATCGTGACCTCATAGACGAGCGACCCATATAGACGTTATCGCGAAAAACACGCTAAGCGTTACTTAAATGCCAACTGTTCCGGCTGTGAGACTCGCACGCGGGAAGCTCGCGCTTCGTCTGCGGTGCTTAACAATCGTCTGAATGTTAATTAGCGCAGGTGCAAAGTTCAGTTGTCCGGTATTGCTAATCGAGCGCGTGCGCGAGGAACCTTGACCCCGACCAAAGAGAGAGAGAGAGAGAGAGGGGGGGGATACAAAAGTGGCGAAGTATGCCCTCTCTGTTATCTGCGCGGAATAATAAAAAAAAATTTGCCGCTCATCACGACTGACTGCACGCTCGAGGACAAACCTAACGTGCGCAAAAGACTGCGCGCTTGCACAGTGAGTCGAAATCCCGCAGTCGGATATTTTGATGAAAAGCGTCTCTCATTCTCCGTCTCTTCCGCTTGGCCTGTCGCTTCTCCTTTTTCCGCCGTCTCGCACGATTATTTGCCCTCCACGATAACGTCCGGTTCGCCTGATAATTTTCACGTGACAGATTAGGTTCCCCACAAACATCTCTCGAGACGCGATAAGTGCGGCGCGCCGCCCGCGTCGCGGCAGCAGCTTTATCTGCGCGCTCACAAGTAAACCCCGGGGAACATCAGACGCCGATTTGTTTCCAATTTTTTATAGTTATTTTTAATGTCAAGATATAAGGAAACCTGTTATCATTTTTAACTTAAATTGATTGTTTCAATTTTTTCGAAATTTCTCAAATTTTTTGTTCATTCTTTTTTGTTCATTTCTTGTTCATTTTTTACCAGATTTTGACGTTAAATTGCTGGATAGTGAGCCGAAAGATTACCCAACGTCGAATGTAGCGTAAAACTGAACACTTTTTCAGCAATGACGTCAGCCATATTAGAACCGCCATTTTGAATTTTACAAAATGATTCTGATTCATAATCGGCGACATGTGTGTGCAAGTTTCAACAAATCAGATATATATATTTTTAAGAAATATTGCTTTAAATATGTATAAAATAATGTACTTGTGCAAAACTTGAAGAATTTCGAAAAAATTGAAAAAATTAATTTAAACTAAAAATGATAACAGATTCTTCATACTTGGACATAAAAAATAACTATAATAAAATTGGAAACAAATCGACGTTCTCCGAGGTTTACTTGCTAGAGGGTGACCCGAAAATATATCGCACGCGTGCATGATATATTAATCGTTTCACAAATGTCACGCACGCGCGAATATCCGGCAAAGTTGCGCGTAATGCTCTCCGGTCGGTCCGTCGCGAAGTGCGCCGCGAGGCGGAGGAACCCGCGAAAAAGAGTGCTCGCTCGTGCGGCTCCGACATGTCGCATTATGTAATATAACGTAAAGATGTTTGCCGCGTCGAATTGCCGCGTGTATAATCTCCACTTGGTTTATCACGAATTGCCGGACGGGAAAAGATGACGCGTGCGTGCCGAGTATAATTTGGTGGGCGTTACGATCCCGTAGACACACACGCACACACATACACACAGGGAGAGACCATGGGTATGATCGGCGGGGAGTCCGAGGCTACCCTGGAACGTTTCTCATCCTCTTGGACACGGACTCACCGGGGGGACCCCATTATCCTCAGCCCATAAACATTAAGCGGCGTCTCGCCGACGAATATCTGTTAAGAATACTATCGTGCCACCGTATTACAGCGGCGAGAGACAGACCGGCTTTCTTCCTCTCTCTCTCTCTCTCTCTCTCTCTCTCTCTCTCTCACTCTCTCTCTCTCTCTCTCTCTCTCTCCGGCAGATAACGGCCGGGACATTCACACCGGGCGTCACGCGAGTAAGACCTCGCGCGCTGCCGCGCCGGGTCGTTGTTGGCGTCTGCGCGTATGTTTGTGTAATCGAGACACGGCCACGTAGTCGTCTCTCTAATTATCGCGGCCACGTGAATACACGAAGCGACCGCTTTTCGAAAGTGATTTCGTCAGCTGTGACCTGCGCGCGACCGCTGACTCGACGACATTCCGCGCGGCCGCGCGACGAGTTGCCGCTGGGAAAAATACGGGCGACGCGAGCTCGGAGGCGAGCGGCCGACTTGTGCGCGAGTGAAACAACGTGTATTTACAGAGTTCAATGTAGACTACATTGCTCAGCGGCGGCGCAGGTTTGCACGCGAATTAATATATTTCCGTGTCCACAGCACGCGCGCGAGCGCGAACAATTGACCGGTTTATCGCGTCAAGTTGCACGAAAGATATTACAGCGAGCGGCGCGTAATAATATTTCGAAACATAATAACGATACATCACACACGAGCCGTTCGCTCGTAATGACGTGGCAAATACGGCGCGCTGTTGTACGTATTATGGAATCGCCACTTACTGAGCGCGAATTACTGAAAGTTAAAACGCATCCGCTCGCGCACGCTTCAGTAACCGTGCGACCGTTGTTGAATTCGCGTCGCAACTGCCGCTGTCGCCGGCCGATTCGCACGCTCGCTCGCATTCGAATTCCAGTAGATACCGCTCGACGAGCGCGCGAACCGGTCGTGCGGCCACTTTCGCCGGCCGTGATTTTCCTCGCCGCGGTGTTTTCGCCTCTGGCGCGAAGACGCCAGAGTAATCGCCTCGTCGTTCGATCGCGCGTCGGAGTCAACGGCGCAATCCGGGTGCAATAAGTGCAGCGCTTCGCGACGTTATGCGGACGCATGCCGGCGGGCGGCATTGTCGGTGTGCCAAGTTGGCGTTTGATAAAGCGCGCGCGCGCGCGATACGACGGGAGTACATCCGCGGTGACGCTTTGTCCGCGCGGCTGGACGTTGTCTCGCTCGGCTGGAGGTGCACCTTGGCACCTGACACCTACGGGCGAATCGCTGGCGGGAAAGACGTAAGGCGTAACCTCGAGGCGAATTAAGCGCGAATCAGCCGCATCGCACGCGAGTATTCTCCCGCGCGCGATCGTCCCGCCGCGACGCGCGGCGCCGCGAAATAATAGCTCGCTGTTGGCGCTAGGCGTTCGCGCTCGTGCGACGATATCGTCACTTCGTGACGGACAAAGCGTGTAACGCCTGTTATCGCCGGCGACGACGAGCGCAGCATATTCATTCAGCGGTCTTCGGCCAGCGAGGCAGCAAAATGTACGTTGGATGAACGAGCGAACACGACGCTCTTCTCTTCCCCGCTCGCACCGCATTCTGTAATCTCGCGTCGATAGCGGCACGACCGCTGCGCGCCGGCACGCGTCATCCGCGCCAAGATACTACGCCAAGAAGAGGAGGAATCTCTGTGTTGTCGTGCATACACGCCGTTTCCCTTCGTCAACATCAATTCGGTAGTCGGGCTCTCCGCCCGTTGGATGTGTCGGCGAGGGTGAAATCGAGCGTGAGAAGCAGTCGAAGATCGTATCGATCGCGCGGAGACAAGTGACGTCGGCGACGGCGTTTCGAGATGTGATACAGTCATCGGCGTCATCGAGTCGCATTAGCATCGAGATCGCATTGAATATCCTCAGGAGCAATGGGTAAGGAACGCATCCTCGTCTCTCTCTCTCTCTCTCTCTCTCCCTCTCTCCCTCTCTCCCTCCCTCTCTCTCTCTCTCTCTCTCTCTCTCTCTCTCTCTCTCTCTCTCTCTCTCTCTCGTCCTGCGGACGCTCCGCGCGGCTGCTCGAGCGCGTTGCCGTTCAACTCGCGAAACGCCTCGGCGATTGTGAACGCGACGCGAGAGGAGTTTATATTTTGGTCTCTCTCGTGTTGTCACCGCCCAATTATCAATCGTTCGCTTATCACTGTCGCATCGGTGACGTGTGAAGAGCACGTGCGTGACGCAAAAATTACGACGTAATTTGCTGCCGCGTAATTGGCTGTTTAGCAATTCGTCCAAAATTATTTTTGTCAGCGCGACTTGTATTTCAGTGTATTTCAGTGTGGACCATGTCACCGTGCGTGCGAGCGCGCGCGTTTCGAGCTGTAGACTTATGTATTTTGCGTGTGCCCGCGCGCGGCGAGCGCACTAAATGTCACTATTTTTTTTTCCCTTCTTCAATTTCGCGCACGAAAACATAAACAAATTGCAATTCGTTAGGTTAATGCGGATTAAACGGATAAACTATGCTCTGTTTTTAATACATGTTATTTCATGTGTACGTTATCATGGTTTTCCGAGTAATTATTGAGATAACGGTACGTGTATCCATTTCCAGCGCGTTACTAATTTATATTATCTGCACACACAGTTTAACGTGCGCGCGCGCGCGGTATCGCTAATGCATTGATCTATAGGCCAGCAACTCGCGAATATAAACACGTAGATCATTTTAAAATGCGCGAGCCGTAGAAGCGAGCGCGGTGCCTCGCCAACGATAATATTCCCCTCGTAACTTTTACGCGAAGGAAAATTTGCAGCGCGCTGGCGCAAGTACGAGCGGCATTCCAGACCCGAAAATCGCGCGACCTAACCGAACGCCATGCACCCTTCGCTCCTGATTCTGATCTTTAACTTTTTTCTCTCTCTTTTGCGATCGCGCGCGCTTTCAGCGGGCTACGTGCGTTTTCTGTTCGCCATAATGCTATGCATCGCGAACGCGATCATCTACGGGCTGAAGGTGAACCTCGCGACCGCCATCATCGGCATGGTGAAGAGGAAGCCCGGCGTGCCAGATTGGTCGGACGAATGTCCGGAGTTCGAGCCCGACACGAGCGAAGTCACCGACATCGACGGCCCGTTCGACTGGTCGTCGAAGGAGCAAGGTCTCGTCGTTAGTATGTACTTCGCTGGATATCTCGTTGGGATGTTTCCATCGGGATACTGCGCGGATCGGTGAGTGCGATTAATTTCTGTTTATGCGCTTTCTTCGTCGGAGATATCTCGCGGCTCATCTGAGATAGTATTTTTCTTCTCCCGCCTCGCGGCGGGACGTCTAATTGAGTCGAAATAGATAACCGAGGCCTTCCGCAACATCGATAATAAACAATCTCGATCCAGTTATTTATAATAATTATTTTTATTACTATTATTTATTTTATTATAACATTATTAATAATATTATTACAGTCGTGTGTCACAGTTATATTATATTTCTGTTTCAACGTGACAATTGATTCACCCGCGGATATTATCCCGCAGGAAAATGTGCCTCTCGGCAAATTCTGAGTTTTCTTCTCGTGCAGATTCCACACGAAGACGGTGTTGCTGTTCTGCGTGTTGGGAAACGCGCTGCTAACGATCTTGGTGCCGGTCGCTGCGAACGCGCTGAGCGCGCTCTACACCGTGAGATTTTTGACCGGCGTGGTGAGCGCGGCGAATCTACCGATAGTGAACGTCCTCGTGGGGAAATGGGTCATCTACGAGGAGAAGAGCATGTGGGTCGGCATCATATACGCCGGCACGTCGCTCGGCACGGTGATATCCATTCTCACCTCGGGCATGATATTGAATTTCATGGGCTGGGAGGCGATCTTCTACATTCACGGGATACTGCCGTTGATTTGGTGCGTTGTCTTCTATATATTTTTCGAGGACTCGCCGGAGGAGCAAAAGTACATCACGGAGGAGGAGAGGTCGCTCATCGTCAACTCGTACGGCCACCGCTCGCCCGGCACCAGGAAGATGAAGATTCCTTGGAAAAGCATCTTCACGTCGGTGCCGTTCTGGGCTCTGATCGCCACCAACACCTTGGGCAACTTCTGCTGGTACTTCCTGCTCACTCAAATGCCGCTCTACATGAACAAGATATTGCGGTTCGACGTGAAGTCGGTAAGCGACGATGATGATGATGATGACGACAAGACGCACGCGTGGGCGATCGTCTCGTCGATACCCGTCCCGTTTCGCAGACGCGAGTTTACGCGCGCGCACTTCGATAAAAGTTGCATATATTAATTGACGTCGAGGAGAAAAGTGTAACGAGTAAAATTATATTTCATGCGCGTGCGTTCCACGAGAAATAATTATTTCGTTCCCGCGGGGTGTTTTCTCTCTCTCTCTCTCTCTCTCTCTCTCTCTCTGTGTGTGTGTGTCTCTCTCCTCTCTGCGTGACCCACATTCATACGAAATAGGTTTCAACTTTCCTGCACGAATCGTTCGTAATCTATTTTGCAGAATGCTATTATTACTTGCACGCCGTACTTCATAAATGCCTTCACTAATCCTCTCCTGGGAAAAATGTTGGACTGGGGACGGCAGAAGGGAATTTGGACTCAGACCATTGCCCGTAAAATCGCGGTGTTCGTAAGTACGTGTTTAAAATAGAGTTTATCATATGTCTCTCTCTCTCTCTCTCTCTCTCTCTCTCTCTCTCTCTCTCTCTCTCTCTCTCTCTCTCTCTCTCTCTCTCTCTCTCTCTCTCTCTCTCCCTCTCTCTCTCCCTCTCTCTCTCTCTCTCTCTCTCTCTCTCTCTCTCTCTCTCTCTCTCACTCGCGGCTCGGGGATACAAATCGTAGAAATATTGCGCATCGAGCGACTCCGTAAACAACGGCACTTTTGTCGACGGGTGCATCGGTGTAAGCGTACTCATATCCCTTTAATTAGTTCCTCCAATTAACCAGAGGAGCTTTCGCGCTGCTCGCTTTTCTACAGTTAACGAATCTGGTTCAAACAGAGATAAGGCGGTTTTTTAGATCAATACCCGCGGCAGTAGCAGCAGCGGATATGATAAGCGTATTCGGAATAAACCCCGGGCCGACGCGATTTACATGTCAGATAAATAAAGATGAGGTATTGTTTGCAAATTCTTTGCGTGCGCGCTACGCTTTCAATTCCCGCCGCCATCTCGGCGAGTGTCTAAAATCAATGCGACATACTTACCGCCGTTACAATCGCCGTTGGCCATCGCGATTCTTTTGCGCTTGAGATATCAACCTTTATCTTATATTATAAAAGCTCGTGTTTCTTTTATCTCGGTGCACTATAAATATATTATAAAAATTTACGTTCCACCTTCTCCCGGGAGGTACTTTTACATTTATGACGTCTCGTATATATTTCATATGCAGGGTGTTCCATTTTAAGCAACACATGAAGATCTTTTAAACTAAGTGAAATGTTGAGATTCCATGTCAGGTGACTTCGCCTCGGATTTTTAAATGGAAAGACATTGTCTCTTATATGTTGCGTAAAAATATTCGCAACCTCGAAGAAGTAGGATCTCGATATCTCGGTTTAAGAGTTGTCTAGTGTGCTGACGAGTAAGACACTCTGTACACACACACACAAATACACACAATTCATGTTATTGTGTATGTATGTTATTTGTTCCTTTGCCACCAGGTTCTATACCGCCTAGCATCTTCCTGATCATAATCGCGTACATTGGCTGCGCTCGCGTGACGTCTACCGTCCTGCTGACTCTCAGCATAGTGGTCTGCGGCGCTATATTCGTCGGCCACCTTTGTAATCAGAACGATCTGGCCCCGAATTACGCAGGAATTCTCATGGGCATTACAAACACGCCGGGCACGATCTCGGCCTTTATCCTGCCACCGATAGTCGGCGCCCTCGTGGAGGAAGGAGTGAGTGAAGAAAAAAGAAAACGTTCTCTCTTCCCTTTTCTTTCTCCCTTTTCTTCTCTCTCTCTCTCTCTCTCTCTCTCTCTCTCTCTCTCTCTTCCCCTCCCTGCCTCCCTCTCTCCCTCCCTCCTCTCGCCAGCGTTAATAACACGAAGGCGAGAAGTATCCCGGCTAAGAACGAGAACGTGATCGCCAATTTCTTGAATTCTTAATAAGCCGCGCACGGAGTGCGCCGCTTTTCTCAAGTTTTACGAACAGTGGAACGGCCTTAAGCCGATAAGAAAGTTAAGCTAATATTTTCCCTAAGAGGCACTGCATTCTAATCGCGCGCGATCAGCCGAGAAATTAACTTTATTGCAGTATTAAGATGACACTCTCGATGTCGTGTTATTACACTCTGCCGTCGAAATATTCGTACTTTATTTACCGCAAAAGTATCAAATCTCGGAATACATTTTAAGGCGAGTTTGGCCACAGTAGGAAAATGGCATTCTCACGCTCTCGCGCTCGCCTGATTGTCTTTTTAACGTGATAATATTTTTGTGCTGCTAACAATTCTACATATATGTGTGTGTGTGTGTGTGCGTGTGCGTGCGCGTGCGCGTGCGTATCTGTTTCCACAGCACACTATGGCGCGTTGGAGGTACGTCTTCTGGATCACCGTCATCGCTCAAGTGCTCGGCTTCTTGATATTTGTGACCTTCGGGTCCGCAAAAATTCAAGAGTGGAATTACGCGGCGCCAGACGTGGAGAATTGGGACACTGAGGAGCAGCAACGAGGGCCGCGTCAAGAGGAAACCAAGACATGATCTAGGAAATTACTTTAGCCAAGAGTAGTTCGTATCAGAGGATTTCAACGATATGCACGTCTCTTTTTTCCTTTCTTTTTTTCTAACGCGAATCCCGTAGCGCATGCTACGCAAACAGGTAGTTGTTATCTCCGATGATTTATCATTCTTTATCTATCACTCCGCGTACGATGTCATTATGTTATTATGCACAGGAGACGCCTTGTGACCTTCGCGATGTGCGCGACTTTGTACGCCTAGTTAATTTTGTGCATTTTATATATATTTTTATATAACGACGCCGGCCATCTTGGACGAATCTATTAAGATTTACTCTTGATATTTTCTTAGCGTGTCGCCATCTTGGCGCACTTTTAGACACGTGTTTATACACACGCATATTTGCAATATATATTTCGAAACCGTTTCGAATCTTTTTACCTAAAACGCGTTTTGCGCGAGATATTACAAGTGCCATTGTACGAACCGCCTTATACGGGCGACAATTTCGCCAAATCTCGGTAGCGGCAGATTTTGATAGAAAAATCCGGGAAATAAAGGACACGATGTGTAATT
Source organism: Harpegnathos saltator (assembly GCF_003227715.2). NCBI lineage: Eukaryota > Metazoa > Arthropoda > Insecta > Hymenoptera > Formicidae > Harpegnathos > Harpegnathos saltator. The sequence goes on from NW_020230385.1 coordinate 948,769, forward strand.
TCATTCAACGCCTGTTGAATTGTCTTCGACGAGTTTAGGAGGCGAGAGGAAATTCTTCGCTCAAGCAGAGAAGTACGCCAAACCGCGGGGAAGAAATGCGCGAAGTGTGAGTCACCTTGCGCCGCTCGTCTAACGTCGTGACATTTCGAAGCTCGAGACGACTCTTAATGACGGGCGACCAATTAGGTAGCGGCCACCTAGTGGAAAATTTGTTTTTATCCCAATTAGATCGCGACGTGGCAACTGCCCGTCAACGCGCGACGGATCGGAGAAGAAAGCACGACGACGACGGAAGCAGCGCTGACGGCGAAAGGCTCGCGCCGCCATCAGTGGGGAATATTTACGACAGTTGAGATATTGCGTTTGTAATCTATTTCCAGCCTATAAGCGCTCGTTTCGACGATGCCGTGACGGAAGACGAGAACGGCAACCGTTACTCTCGGCGCGCGCTAAGTCATTTCCTCTTTCCTTAAAATATTACCGACAACCGCGATAGGAGGATGTGCGATTCTCAGTGAGGGAGTGTCGAGACCCTCTTTCACTTTCCCTCGGAAGTTCTTTGAAAATTTCATTGAGAGGAAATACGAAGGAACGAAGGGCCGAGGCAGAGAGGGAAGAGGACGAGACGCGCGTATTGTACGCGCATTCGACGGCACGTCAGATTTCATCCGAGTCTCGCGGAATACGGTGTAGAGCAGTATCGAGAGGGATTAAAAGAATCGAGAGGTACATTCAGGGGACAAGCGAAGAGATCCGAAAGGAGGAGACCTCGGGAAGAACAAGGCGCACACAGCGTCGTCGGATAAGACGCGTTTTATCAGGTCGTTAGCTCAATTGCCTCGGACCCGTTAACCCTGAAAAATTAGTGCCTCCTGGCGAAGAGAGGCGAGAGAGCGTAAAAGACAAGGGGACCGTTTGAACTTAATATTCTAGCGAGCTTCCTTTCAGGGATGGGCCGAGCCAGCGAGGGGCGAGCGAGCGAGCGAGCGAGCGAGCGAGCAAGTGCTCGCGCGTGAAGCTGCTCTCCTCCTCCTCCTCGTCGTGTTTACTAATTCATGAGATGAATAACTTAAGGATAAGCGTTCACGGTATGAATAATGCTTGTTCGTCTTCTTAACCCCTTGAACAGGTGACCCATTCCTACCACCGACGTGTGGCAAGAGCGCAAGCGCAGTCCGAGCGATCCGTCGCTCGATCACCGCCGACAACGTGGGAAAGCACCTGCCGCGCTCGATCACGCAGCGGGCGCGTCGCGCGGATCGCGCCGCTTCGGATTTTCCTTCGGGGAGAGCAGCGTTCCGCTCGGCATTCCCGGCTGATATCTCCGCCGGCAGGTATCTCATTGCGATCCGATGCGCGCGCGGCGCCGGCATTGCGTCGCAATTGTGTTTCGGATAATTCCGCCGCTCGGATTCGGCCGTTTTCCGCGTTTCCGTGCGTTACTTCAGGTTTACACGGTAGCATGATGCGGGCGCTAGTTTCACGTTACCTAGTATTAACTCGGGGTAGAGAGAGAGAGAGAGAGAGAGAGAGAGAGAGAGAGAGAGAGAGAGAGCCAGCCGAAAATTTACCAGATTCATTCATCGCGACGCGCTCGAAGCGACCAAGAGTCGCGTTACGCTTTGTTGCGAGACGATTCAAACGCGAGCTAAGCAGCGCGTCAAGTCGCCGCGATTGGCAGCCTGCGCTGTTGACAGGCCTGCGCAATTAACCAATCACAACGGGGGCTGAAGCAACGATACAGAAGAGATATCGGCCATTTACCAAAAGGTAAAAGTCCTTGCGTTTTTTTTTTGTTTTCTGATCCCTCGCTTGCAGATGCGGTGTTCTATTTTCGGCGTGCTGCCACTTCGACTCGTGTCGCAAGATTATCAGCAACCTATCGGCTATCGGTCGAGAGAAGTATATACATATAGATAAGAATATACAAGAACGGTAATTATGTATTGGTCAATCGGCCGTATTTTTTTATCAGGAGTATTTTTTTATGAGGCGCCCATAATTTTTTATCAGGAACAAACGCGTTCTCAAAGCTCGTCTCGCAAAGCTGAGTACGCAATCGCGCGCGCCGTATTTCAACTCGCAGCTAGCAGCGGAGCTCGTGTGCGCCGATATAACCCGGGGATTCGATGTCAATTAATAAATATATATAGTCCAATATAAATATATATATATATATACATACATATATATATATATCCCCGAGAGAAGATTAATCGGCGCCCACACGAAGCGGAGGCCAGAAAGAGAGGCCGGCGCCGCTGAAAAATCCCCAGCGTTTCCGAGTTATCTGTCAAAACGGCAATTAATCAAGCCGTAATTATAAGTTCCGAGGATCTTTCGTCGGGCCGTCGTCTCGTTTGCTTAGAAGCACGTAGCCCGTAGTCGCGGGTCGCCCGACAGGGGCGGTTAATCAATCCTGGAGCTCGTTACAGTCGAGCGCGCCGGTACTTGAAGTGGCGTTAACGCATCCGGAGCGCCACTAAAATGTCAGGAATTGTTAATCTACCCCGGCGAGAGAGAGAGAGAGAGAGAGAGAGAGAGAGAGAGAGAGCGAGTGAGCAAGCGGGCATACACACACTCGCACGCACGTTCAACGCACACGCTGATAACACGTCGCCGGCGCACACCCCCTCGGACGGGGTTGCTACGAATAAACCCTTACTTTCCAGCTTCTGCCCTCCTCGACCTCTTGCCACCCTTGCACGGCGGCTACGAGCTCTCTCGCTCTCTTCCCGGGAACCTTCGGGAGACATTCGCCGCCAAGCAGCACCAGACCGCACCGTTATTACTAGCGATAAATCGCCACCTTTAATAAGAGCTCGCGCGCGCGCGCGCGACGTACCAGACGGAAGCCAGAAACGACGACGACGACGACGACGACGACGACGACGACGACGACGACGACGACGACAACGACGACGATGGCGATGGCGATAGCGACGACGACGATGGCGAAAGAATGGTGAATTTAAGGCTCGAATAGCAGCAGAGAGTACACTCTATTCAAACGATATCCGCTTGATTTTAGCGAACTTCTCACAGCGAAGGTCGGCCAAGCTGTCCGGAGCGGCCAGTCGGCTCGCCTGCTCCTTTTATTACGCGTCTTCTCCCCCCGATGGCGCGAGTGCGATTGGATTCCCGACATCTCGCGCGATGAACATCTCCGACGAGAGTAGGCGCGCGCGCGCCGGGGCGGCGTAACGGAAATTTATCGCATCCACGCCACGAGATAATATTGTGACGCCTATCTGCGCGCCATATAAACGTCGGCGTGGAGTTTTCGGCGTTTGATCCGCTCGGCCACGATACGCTGATGATTTATTGCCGTGCGCTTTGATTGACGTTGTAACAAGATAGCAAGCGTATTTCACGTGTGGAGCCGCGCTTTAATCCTTTCTCCGTCCTTGACGTCGGCGTTGCGCGCGACGTCACGTTGCGCCCCGCCACCGGACGCCGGGATTTTATATCTTGCTGCGTCAATGAGTATTTATCGCGGCGCCTCTCGCACCGAACACTTCGCCAACATTTGCCGCGAAATGGACTGCGTGCGCCAGCAGGATTCGAACCCGCGACCGCCGCAAAGGGCTCCTACGACTTCATGGAGTAAATATCGACCATTTCCATATTTCCTTTTATTTCATAAACGAGAATATAATAAATAATATAATGCAAATGCAGTATAATGTAATAATTGTGTGTATATTGGAGCTTTTATAGACATTACTTAAAGCTCTTATGTGCATATCCAAATAGAACGCACGTAGAGACGTAGAGAGTAATGAATTATTTAGGAATATAATGATTTGATATATTTCTAATTAATGCTTATTTCTTACATCCATGATTGATGTAAACATCAAGTAATGCCCGCAAAAGCTTCCTAAAAACCCGTACATATATTTCAATTATATTGTATATAGTGCATACCTTATATTGTATTATATTAAGGATATATTAACTTTAATTTTATATTAATATCATATATATATATATATATCATTATGTACTCTATATATATATATATAACTATCATTATTACTTTTTCATATTCTATCGTAATATATTGTATAATATTGTACAATTATGTTGCATATTTAAGCAAAAAGAAAAATAAATATACTCGGCTACACATAATATTCTTGTTCCATTGAAATTTCCATCAATTCCTAAAAACTTCCACTTCCTTACCTCTTCGTTCATTATATTCTCCTGTTACGAAAACATAGAATCAGGAAAATATGAATTTTTAAATTTCCCGCCAGAAATTCGGAATACCTCTTCGCTTATTATATTCTCCTAATAGGAAAACGCAAAATGAGAAAATTTGCAAATTCTCATTTTGCATTTTCGTATTAGGAGAATATGATGAACGAAAAGGTATTTCAAGTTTCTGGCGAGAATTTAAAAATTCACATTTTCTTGATTTTTCGTTTTTGTATCAAGAAAATATAATGAGCGAAGAGGTATCCTGAATTTCTGGCGGGGAATTTAAAGATTCACATTTTACCGGTTTTGCGTTTTCGTATCAGGAGAATATAATGAGCGAAGAGGTATTCCGAATTTCTGGCGGGGAATTTAAAAATTCACATTTTCTCGATTTTGCGTTTTCGTATCAAGAAAATATAATAAGCGAAGAGGTATCTAGAATTTCTGGCGGGAAATTTAAAGACTCGCTTTTCCCAGTTTTGCGTTTTCGTATCAGGAGAATATAATGAGTGAAAAGGTATCCCGAATTTCTGGCGGGAAATTTAAAGATTCGCTTTTCCCAGTTTTGTGTTTTCGTATCAGGAGAATATAATGAGCGATGAGGTATTCCGAATTTCTGGCGGGGAATTTAAAAATTCACATTTTACCGGTTTTGCGTTTTCGTATCAGGAGAATATAATAAGCGAAGAGGTATTCCGAATTTCTGGTGGGGAATTTAAAAATTCACATTTTCTCGATTTTGCATTTTCGCATCAAGAAAATATAATGAGCGAAGAGGTATCTAGAATTTCTGGCGGGAAATTTAAAGATTCGCTTTTCCCAGTTTTGCGTTTTCGTATCAGGAGAATATAATGAGCGAAGAGGTATTCCGAATTTCTGGCAGGAAATTAAAAAATTCGCTTTTCCCGATTTTGCGTTTTCGTATCAGAAGAATATAATGAGTGAAAAGGTATCCCGAATTTCTGGCGGGAAATTTAAAAATTCACTTTTTCCGATTTTGCGTTTTCGTATCAGGAGAATATAATGAGTGAAGAGGTATCCCGAATTTCTGGCGGGAAATTTAAAACCTCACTTTACCCGATTTTGCGTTTTCGTATCAGGAGAATATAATGAGCGAAGAGGTATTCCGAATTTCTGGCGGGGAATTTAAAAACTTACTTTATCCGATTTTCCGTTTTCGTATCAGGAGAATATAATGAATGAAGAGATATCGCAAAATTGGCGGGAATGTGAAAAGTTTTAAATCTTTTTGGTTTAGATATAAGGAATGTGTAATAAGTGGAATGATAATGGTATCAATAAAAATATTCTGTTAATATTTAAATGATCTTTTATTTAATTATTTTTTAATACAACATATGCTATTGTATATAAGATACATATAAATATAACTTTACAATACAATGTTACTATGTATTATGAAAAAATTCAACGCATAATGAAAGTATATATACGTATGTGTTTGTATGTGTGTGTGTATGTGTGTATGTGTATAAATTAGTGTGTGTAAATTAGAATCTTATAAAATATCTTATTGAAATCTTATAAAATTTTGTATTTTACAAAACAATTTTATAAAAACGCATGATATAAATATGTAAAATAAGTACAATATAAAATAAAATAATATATAATATAAATTATAAAAGGAAATTGGGTTAAACTAGAAAAAAGTCACGGTCGGTTCTACTCACTTTACAGTATAATATTACAATGTACATGTAACTATACAATATGAAAAGATAATGCAACGCATAATAATGTATGTGTGTGTGTGTGTGTGTGTATAAATTAGAATTTTATAAAAAACGCGTATAATGTATAAATAAATCGTTGAAAAAGGTTGAGTTGAACTGTAAAAATGACGGTGATCGGTGATAAGAAGTTGTACTGTGCTCTTGAGTCTAGTAAGAATCGGGGGCGTGGGTTCCAAAGGAAGACAACAGGAGCGAAATCTGTAATTATAGATTTCAATAGTATATATTACCTCACACTTACCGCGTAAAATTCGCGATCGGCTGGACGAGCATCGATCGGCCGACTGACTGACGAAAGTAAGCACGCGCGTTGTAACAACGATGAAACCGAAGAGCGCAGTCTCAGAGCGAGCCTCGGCTTTAAAAAGCACCCCATCGCGAGGACCCTCCGGCCGCGCAATATTCAGTCGTTTAAGCCCCCTCGCTAAGTGTCACGTGCCCGCACTCGACGCGCGCGCTCACGTGCGTCTCTGTGCGCTCATTTCGGACGCTCCGAATTTAATCGCAGTTGAGACTTACTTCGGCCATCGTGCCTAAGCGCGAGCATTCGTATGTATCCCGATGCCGGCCGCGACGATGTTGCTTCTATCGGCGCTCGTGCGAATTGCCGGCAAGCAAGCCGAGGCGAGCGAGCCGAGAGCAGGAGAGGACGCCGGGTGCGCCGAATTTTCGCGCGTCTTCGTCAATTCGCTCCGATCGCAAACACAAAAAACTCGCCGTCACGGCCGCGCCCTTGCCGAGGCCGTCGGCGCGCGAGTGGCGCCGAGTCGAAAGACTTCATCGGCGACGCTTCTTATTCGCGGCCTCCCTCTCCGTGCGTCCCTCTCTGACGATTTTACGTTGGGTATATCGAAATTCCCTTACGTGAACGGGATGCGGCATTAGCGAAGAAACGATTGCACGTCCGCACGGACGTGAGCTGGGTCACCGGGGGGAGCCCCGTAGGGCTGGCGCTTGTTGGAGCGGCAACTCGCCGCGGTTCTCGGCGGTGTAGCTCGAAGGGGGTAGGGTGGCTTGGCTGTAGTCAAGATTATTTCCTCACGGCGCGGCGCAACGCTCGGGCTATGGCAGTGTATACCGCGGGCTGTATTCCGCTAAAGAACTCGATACGCCAGCGCGTTGCCGGAGGGGGGATAACGCGAATCGGGCAAGCTCGAAACTCGGTCACCCCGTTTCCAATTGACCGGCTTCCTCCTCCTTCTCCTCTCTCTCTCTCTCTCTCTCTCTCTCTCTCTCTCTCTCTCTCTCGCTCTCTCGCTCTCTCACTCTCTCGCTTTCTCGCGGCGTAGCCCGCAGTCTGACTGCATTGTACGAACTTCCTGCAGATTTTAGCTGTCACCGCGTTTCATATTTTAACGGGCCGGCTAGCGGCAGCCATTGAGCCAGCCGGCCGGCCGGTATCGGTTCAGGACGCGGATGCGAAAGCGGGCCGGCAGTCGGCCTTGTATAAATATGTATATGCGAAGGTATAGGGCCACGAGCGAAAGCGCGCGGACCTATGTCATGCCGGAGCGAGCACGTTGCAGCTTCGCGGATTCATGACGAGGGGCTTCAGAAGAGAGACCGCTTAATCGGCGGCCGTTGCTGCTGCATCGGATTTTGATTAGCGCGGCCACGTCACGTTCGTCCGTTCGTTTGTCGACGGATAAAAAAATGCATCGCACACGCCACGGCGCATTAACTCATACACGACCGCATTCGCTTGCGTACACACACACGCACACACACACACACATACACACACACACACACATACGTACGCTCACTCCTGTGCACAGCCAGCCTCCGGCCGGCGCGTGTTTCGCGCTTGCCCGCTCGTCGGGCTCTGCCGATTTTTCATCCGCGTCGTAATCGCGCGTTCTAAAACCACAGAGCGTCGCTCGTTGATCGTTCGAATGACGCTGCTTGATCAGCCGTTGACCGACCGAAGCAGCCCGCTGCGCCTTCTCGCGCCTTCGCCGCCTCTCGGTATTGCTTCTTTGTGCCAGAGGATTCTCCGCATTCCGTTCAAGCAGAGCGCCCTCGGCACGCTGACTCACTGCTTTTCGAATTTCTCGAGAGCAGCATTACACATTACACACAAGAGACGCGTGTGTGCGGTCGAGAAAACAGCCGCAGTCGCGCGATCGTGTTTCGTGATTCGCGCCGGCGCGGCGGAGAGACGCATTCGTTTGCGAATGCTCCGAAAATCTTCAAGATGGACAGCTACCTGTATTCAGAGTGCGGCCGCTTCTCTCTTCCTCTCTCTTTCTTTCTCTCTCTCTCTCTCTCTCTCTCTCTCTCTCTCTCTCTCTCTCTCTCTCTCTCTCTCTCTCTCGCAAGACTGTCCGGTAATCCGAGTTAACCGATCGGACTAGCCGAAGGGTAGCGGCCGATCTTTCTCGCGACGACGCAAACTTGGCGGCCGCGGGGAGGAACAGCTTGTAACTCGTAATTTAATCATATCTTCGCACGCCCCTCGAGCGACAGAGAGTCGACGCGCGAGGGCTCCCTTCGTTTTCAGGCCGGGCCGTATAGAGCCGGCAAAGAGCTCGGGGTTATTAGGTGCGTTCATTGTTGCGCGTTCGTACTTTATTGTTGTTTCAATTACGTTTGAGAGAGATGGTGCACCCTTTCAACTCGCGCGCGCGCGCCAATTTCTCCTCCTTCTCTCCGTGTGCCGCTGTTATTCTCTCTCTCTCTCTCTCTCTCTCTCTCTCTCTCTCTCACCCCGCTCGCTCACCCGTCCTTTCGACCACCCTACGAATCGCGCCCTTCTCCGCGCCCAAACTCGCGTCCTTCTGCGCCGCCATCCCCCCCCTCTCTCTCTGTCTTTCTCTCTCTTCCGCTTCACCCTTCGCCCCCTCCACCCACCGAGCCCCGTCGAAAGCCGTCAGCATATTGCGCATGCATAATTTAACGTGTTCAAACAAATAACAAAGTTTTCGCATGCTGATGAGAACGCCACCGCGTCCGGATTTCGACTGCCACCGACTGGCAGTGACATATTTTCATTTGACACGCGGAGACGGGGGCGAGCTTGACTAGCGTCCGAGGAATTCCGCAAATTCTGCGCGGCATGATTGATCTTTTTTTCGTTTTTTTTTTCTCTTTTTCACGCTCAAACGCGCCGGGCCATGAATACTCGGAAATAGCCCGTGAAAAATAACAGGCCCAACAACGAGTGACGGCTCAATGCGAGGTAAACGCGCAACTTCTCGCCGCGTCTGAGGGAGAGAGAGAGAGAGAGAGAGAGAGAGTGTGTGTGTGTATGTGTGTGTGTGTGTGAGTGAGTCGAATCTTCAGATCTTCCAACTTGCAATGCGGATGAGAGGAAAGACCGAGGGGAACGGAGCGAGGAGAGGCGAGAGAGAGCGAGCGAGAGAGAGAGAGAAAGAGAGAGAGCTAGTTATATACGCGTGTCTTCGGCTTACGTATAGTTAGCCGTTAAAATTTATGGATCACATCGGCTACGTTGATACACTCTGTATCGCGCTCGCGTTCGACACGTGGCGAAGACAAATTGCGCCGGTCATTACGGCTGAAATTTTTACACCTTCCTCGGAGCGTTGTGAAATCGCACTTCGATCCTATCTATCATCCGTCGCTCCGCGTGTCGTCCGCCTCGAAGTCCCGTGCCGATAAATCTCTCTCGTCGGGATTAATAATCAGCCGGGCGATTAAAACGCTCGTCGCGCTCTCGTCAAGTGCGATACGAAGAAAGGAACGACGCGCGCGCGAAAGGGACGGCGGCTTGATTGCTCCGAGTCGATGATCATTTGAATACCACGTGCGGTCTCACGCGCGCGATACAATCCGAGTGCCGAAGGTGGCAGGAAGATCCTCGAGTTTTACGGGGCATAATTACAGAGGCCTTCGAGTCCGGCTATTGTTTCCGGTCGACGGGAGTGTACTTCCGGTCGAGTGACGGCGATAACCATTTACGGACCTCGCGTGATCGTTGAGGTCTCTCTCTCTCTCTCTCTTCCTTTTTCAACCATCAGCCGCAGAAGACATACGGGGTGTGCCGTAAAAAGCTGGCGCGACTCCGGCGAGTATCTCGGCTCGCGTGTTGCGCGAAAGACAAAACACAGCCGATAAAGCACAGCGGCCCTCGGCGATACGCGACTCCGGCATTTACCTCGAATACATTAGTGAGGAGGAACGGAGGACGGGGGGGAGGGGGAGGGGGAGATGTCGATGGAATAAAAAGGAAAGGCGGATAGGCGCGGATTTTATATCCGTTCGGAGGAAAGGAAACGGAGGGTGGTGATTCAGCCTTCGGGAGGGCGCGTGTCTAGCGACGTCTACGTCTACGCTAATCCCGTTGCCGTTCCGTAATCGTCGGGATCGCGCGCTTAAAGAGTTCCCATTGCCGCGCGCGCGCGCCGACCGTGCAGCACGTGAGCCCGGCGCAATACGCTTTTATCGCGCGATACCTCGTGGATAAACACACGTAATGTTATTTTAAAGACCATTGTAAAAGCGCCCGACGCGCGATAACAATCGCCCTGGCTGGCTGTTCGTGGCTGCGAATACGTAATTCAGACTTTGCGCGCGCGCGCGGTGACGCGGAAACGAAGAAGAGAAATCTTACCGATCGCTCCGCGACGTAACTTCAACTCGTCGAGCAACTCCTCGACGGACGACCCCACCGCCGCGCCGCCGCGCTTTGCCCCCGCTTGCAGATCCGCGAAGGTGATGAAGTTTACGGTAAACGCGCGACATGCCGGCGGACGCGGCAATTATTTACGTTATTTCCGCGCGCGAGCGCGATGCGATCTCGCGGGCGCGGCTTATAAACTCATCGCTCGCGACTTGGCTCTATCCCCTTTAATGGGAAAGCGTGTCTCAGCGTTGCACGTTCAGTTGACTAAAGCGTTATTAACTTCCAAAGTAAACTCACTCTTTTCTCCTCGTGGCACACTTCGTATATAGCCGGAGCGTTACATAATGCTCGATGAAAAGCTAAGCTCCGTACACGTAAAGCGCGCCGCGTACGTGTGCAAGTGCCACGCGGCATTTGCCAGTCCGGCACTGGCAGTTTGCCTTTGCATACCGCGGTCTCACTCCAAGTATGAATAATAATGACCCTGGATATGTGAATTACGAGACGATTATCCGCGACGAGGGTGGGCCCTCCCGGAGGGCCCGGCGGAGGGAGGACGGTTATTGCGCTATAACGCGCAGCGCGCTGTCGCCGGGAAATCGATTCCACGGACTCGGAATAATAATAGCGATAGCGACAGATATATTTTCCTTATCCCCCCCCTCCATCACGTCATCTCACCTGATGTACACGCCGTATACATCTATTATCCTATACATTTAACAGATGAACCGGCATCGACACTGTGAGGAAGAATAAAGTGAGTGTCTCTCTCTCTCTCTCTCTCCCTCTCTCTCTCTCTCTCTCTCTCTCTCTCTCTCTCTCTCTCTCTACGGCTAACTGCTTTAATAGAATATTTTTAAGAGTTTTAATACGCACATTAAACGACTCTAATTCGTTAATACGGAATAAAGTTGGACAAGATGATAAAGTGAATGTAGTTAGAAGTTGTAACAATCTTACGTTACCGAGATTCAGCTAACTTAAATTGATTTCGAATATCAAGAGCAAGATAATAATAAACTGCGCGTAGAGTATCATCGTTCTCCCCCCTCCGCGGAGCGGATATTTTTTTTTGCAATAACTGAGCTGCGACCCTTTAGTACGACGCTTCACCGCGAGTACGCGCGGCGCCACCTGACGGACCAACCCCTTCCGAGCAGAAGGGAAAATTTCTTAAGGGTGAGACGCGAATGTCGGCTTTTTGACTGCGTGACGAGGAATCAGCCTATTTCTCTATAATCTCTTTGTGCGCAATGATGAGATTACGACTAGCAAGTTTTTTCGCGTGTTTATAAAAAAAGGATTTACATGTGTATAAATCGTCTACCGACGGACTCGCGTTTGACGCAGCATTTTCACGCCTTGCGCAACGCAATTCCAACGCATCGACAACCTAGATCCCTCGTTGTTACCTCGGCGAGTTTCGCATGCAGATTGACATAAAGCGTACGTATACGCGTCGAGTTATAACTCGCACGAGGTACACGCGGATAAAGGAGGAGCCGTTTCACTCCGAAGGTGAGAATATTTTACCTCGATAATCCGACTTAGCTGTCTGAAAATATGCTTCCATTTAGCAGCGTGAGAAAAATTCCGTACTTGTCGTGTCGTCCTTGGACAACGCGAGCGCGGAAATGTACGGCGCAAGTGCGAGTACGTGAACGTACACTCTCTCGCAGGAAGAATATTCGAGATATAAAAAAATATTTATACAAAACGAACTTTACGACGTATAATAATGTCTGTGATATAATATATGTGCGACAACACTTGTGTCGTGTAAAAATTGCAGTATATTTTATTATAATGTGCACGTATGAAAACACGTATGCTATAATAATATACATATCAGTGAATACATATATATATATATATATATATATATATATATTAGTATAACGAGGAATTGTGTTATCACGATTCACCGAGTAAATCTTTCGCTTTTTAAACATCTCTTCTGCCGATAAGGCCGATTGAAAAAATTTCAATTTTCTTCGTCGCCCTGCGATAATGTCGCAGTTCAATAATTCCTCGACACAAAAACCGCCGCGTCGTTGTTGCATGTCCCGTCTTCCCGGCGTATATCCTCGAACACGAGCTGTTCGAGAGAAAGAGAGAGAGAGAGAGAGAGAGAGAGAGAGAGAGAGAGAGAGAGGGAGAGAGAGGGAGAGAGAGAGAGAGAGAGAGAGACACGTATGCATCTTGCGTTCCGCTGTATATCTGTCGCGCACCGTCCGGTTACCAATTGTTTAAGTTTCGTGCACTCGTCGTGCTCGGAAGGATAGGAAGTCCGGACAAAGGATCCGCGTGATGGTATCCCCTCGCTGTGATTTGTCAAAAACATTCCTCAACCGAATACGTACCGCTTTCCCGACTACGTGATGAGTACGCAGCGCGGTATGCCTCTCGCTTCGTTTAAACGAATGCCAGACGGCGGATTACGCGCGCACGCGAATTGAAAAGAACGATCCGAAAAGCGACAACGGACGCTGTTTGTACGATTAATTTGCCGGCGAAATAATATCAACGGGTTTCATGAGGCTACTTTTCAAGCGCACTTTTTACAAAGCCCTCCCTTCATGGAGCTTTTATTAGGATGCGTTTTTTCTGTTTTTCCTTTTTTTTTTTGTTTTACGGTAATTACTATACCCGAGATTTCCGTATCACTCAAATATATGTTAAAGCTCGGAGTTATATATTTTTCGCCGGCAGGTTTAAGCGTGCTTTTAATCATTCCATTTGGCATAATTTTCTACGAGTCAGCTATTACGGAGATATTTTCCGCATGACGAGTGCATGAATGTTGCGCTTCGCTGCTGTATTTTTCATGTTATACCGCCCGTGACGTGCGTTTCAACTCGTGTCGTTACTCGAAACGTTTAAGGAAGATTATCCGACGGCGCGTTAGGATTTTATGGCAACGCTGTAACATCGTAATCATTGGAGATACCTGCTTTGCCATTGAGCCAGGTTTCGGCGTAAAGTATCGCGGCGGCTCGTTAAACACACTCTTTAATCCCGTCCACGTACTCGCCATTAGTCGAAAATGCACCTTTCAAAATGGTCGTATAACTCTTATCCTCTTGCGGCCGTGGATTCCTCCTCGATAAATCGGCCGTCAATGCACGTAACGCATTCCAACGTGATTACGTGAAAGAAAGAGGCGGAGGGGGGGGGAAGAGAGAGAGAGAGGGGGGAAAAGAAAGAGAGAAAAAGAGAACGGTCTATAAACGTAACGATAAAAATAAACAAGAGTTAAAACACAAGTCGAACGAATCGAGACGTTAAGTCTGACGAAAACTTAATCTTTAATAATTCCATTAAGGTTCGGCTTTAATGTCTCAAATAATTTAGTTGTTTAAGCGAAAAGTGATCTTGAGCTTTTAATGAATTTATTATTTCACCGACATTTAATTTATTTAACAATTACGCGATTATAACGAAAAAAATGAGAGGAATAGAGAGAGAGAGAGAGAGAGAGAGAGAGAGATGGGGCGGATGACCCGGTGATTAAAAAATCAAATTACTTTCAGATAATGCAATATATAATTTGCTTAAAATATATATTATATATCTCTTTCTCTCTCTTCCTCTCTCATATGATGTATAATTTATAAAATACATACACGTACATATATCACATTTTATGCAACAGTTTCAAAGCGTTCCGTCGATATTCCCGCTCGCTTGCTTTATGAGCAATCATGTGAATGAAAATTATATGTTTATAAATCCCCATGTAGGTCAGCGCGTGTTTTTCACGTTAGCGTTACATGACAATTTCCGCGTGTATCGGGATGTCGCGAAACAAGAATTAACGGAGAGAGAGAGAGCGGCGTTATCAGAATCTAATGTCGCGCAAATATTGATTGGCAAATACGAGCGTTTATTACGAGGAGATTGCGCGAAATCTGTGCCGACGTCTTTTTTCCTCTCTTCTCTCTTTTGTAATTTTTCATGTTTCACCCCTTCGTTTCCATTGAACACGCCGGGGAACGGTATTTCGGTGGAAAATATTTCGAGCGAAACTCGCGAAATTGTCATTCCTCATAACCGGACTTGGTGAATCTGGCGTGGTTATTTGCCGTTCCTAACATAGTTAAAATTGTCCGTAGAATACAAAGTGTTCTCATCCATTCGGCAACAATCTTCTATGTAGGTCGCGCCTGAGAATCGTCTTTTAATTAACTCGCTTTTGAAATTAACGCGGGAAGGAAGGTTGCGCCCCGGGTGGACGCAAAACAATGCCGGCGACGAGTCAAAGATAAGCAGTAAACAAGAGCGGAATGAGAACACATAGAAAACTATTTGTTTCTTTCAATACAATGAGCCGACAGAACAGGAGGACGCAATCTACACTCTCCCGCGTTAATCTCACGAGAAGAAAGAGAGGAAAGAGCGGATCTCTCTCAGACTTGAAGAAATACTCTCGTTGACTTTAAGATGTTTCCTTTTAATAAACGCGCGCGCGCGCGCGCGCGCACACACACACACACACACACACACACACACACACACACACACACGGATATTCTTCCTCTCCTTTCAAATGTGACTCAAATGCGCTTTCTACCATCGCTCGTTTCGATGAAATCGCCTTTTCGGCAGATATTTCAGAGGAGAGCGAGAGGAGCGCCGAGAGAGCGTATTGCGCGGGACGGCAATCGGCGGGAAAAAAAGCTATCGCTTACGCTAGATTTAAAAATCAAGTTAATGGTCAGCGCGTTATTTCCACGGGATAAGTTACGCCCCGTTGCGCCTTCTTCTCGCGGAGCGACGCGGTACGGCGGGGTGGATCGGGGGAGGAGGGGGGGGCGGTTGCCGGCCGTCTCGCCATGATTGTAGCAGAATCCGCCGGCAAGAAGTAATCTCTTTCTCTGCCGCGGCACGGTATCTCGCGCCGGGCGGGATATTTATTTATGGTGATTAATCACGCAAAGCCGGAGACGCGCGGATCCGAGCTTGGCCGGGACTGAAGGAGGCACGAAAACGAGCAAGCATTAGAAAGCGAGACGATAAGACGGGCTCGCGTAATGCCACGGCGAATGCGCGCGAGACGCTCTCTTCTCCCTCTCGCTCTCTGTCTTGAAACGTCAACCCCGTGCCCATACTATTTCCTCGGTCGAACAAATCGCGCTCGCTCGCACTTCCTGACGATTCATTCCCGAGAGCACCATTGCGTTCGTTGATCTTCCGTCTCCACGGCCTCGCTTCCGGCAACCGCGAGACGCGCCCTTCCGTCTACGCTCCGCCATTGTTCTTTGAACGCGGCCCGTTATTCCGCCCTAAGTAATCATAGTTGATCGCGCAGAGACCAATCTTTACCAGCAGCTGCACGCGCCATTAGCGGCGCGAGCACAAATAAATTCACAAGTAAAAATCTCTGCGAGTACAAAAATACACGAAGCGGCGCGAAGCGTCATTAACGAGCCGCGGCGAGCCGCTCGAATTAACAATTATTAATTTATGGCAATTATTCCTCTAAAATAACAACACGCCCTGATTCGCATCATTTCCATTTCGTAAGGAGAATATCGGTATCGGAACTCGCGACACAATTATTAATTCACGTTGAAGACAGGACGCGTGTATATTTGTCTAAAAGAAAAGATACACATATATATATATATATATATGTATTTTTTTTTTATTACACGAGCGGCATTGTTCAAGAGTTCAACGAGTCCCGTTTTTGGCCGTGCGAAGAAAGCCTGACGGCGTTTCGAGCTCGCGCGATATCCGCGGAGTCCCGATCGAGCGGTTAATTGAAGCACGAATCGCCGAATAAATCGCTGCTCGTGTAACGAAGTAAAAATAAACGCTGACTAGCGAGTCGGTGGGCAGGAATGTCTGCGATCCGAACTAACGAGCAATTAGTAACAGAGCGGCGCTTGCTCCCTGTGCGTAGTACAGGAGCGAACGTGGCCGCCACATGCCTCACGCTAAACAGCACCACCCAGCTGCCTACCGTTAAAGATTTATTGTCCGGTTACATATGCGTGCCCCGCTCAAAGACCCACCGGTATCCCCGCCGGCGCGTATTTTCGTCAACCGGCGGCATCATTTTCTCTCCTCTCCCTCTGGCCGATCAACGCTACGCCCGAAACGTCGAATTCCGCGATCAAATTGGCCGATAAAATGAGACGCGTCGAGACGATTTGTCGGAATTGGAAGAAAAAGGATTCCACCTTCCTCCCCTCCCGCCCCTCTCTTACACGAGACGATGGCGCGATGTTTTTGTCAGTTCATGAACTTTGACCTTGCAGCTGTCTCACCGAGAGAGGCTAATTTGAGCGATCGCACGCGAGACGACTCGGCGCGAAATTGTCGCGGGGGGGAGGGGGAGGAGGAGGGTGGGGGGGCAAAACTGTCGAAAAGTTAATTCGATTTAATTGGTGCGTCTTGTTCGCGCGTCACACGACACGAGCGCCCCCGTGCCCGCGGCTTGAATTACACTGGCATTTACGGTAATTGCGATTCAGATAATTAACATACAAATTTATTACCGCGCGGCATGCCTGGCCCCGTGTAGGTGGGTCCTTTTTTTGCCGGACGCGGGAGAATTACGGCGGACAGCGCTATCGATATCCTCCCTCTTCCGTCTCTTTTTCTCTTCCCATCGCGGCGGCGGCGGCGGCAGGAGGTAACTAAAAGTTCACTTCGCATTTTATTTCGCTTGACTCGCTCGCGGTCTCTTCAGCAAGCATATTCCATATTCGACGCCAAGAATATCCCGATGAATTTGGACGCGCATCGCCGCCAAACAGAGACGTCACGTGCAATATCCCGCCATTCGACGTGGAATTACAACGGCCAAGAATATTCCAAGGGAAATTCCCGAGTTCCCGCGGGGCGTCGCGCGGGGAACACGATCAGCAGCGAACGCGCGAAATAATCGTAGATCTCTCGCGCTCGATTTATCGTGAAATTCACGATTTATCTAGCTCCACGCCGACGTCCGCGCAGGCGGGAGGACGGATCGGCGTCGGCTCCGAGGAAAGCCGGAGATCGCGGCGCGGCAAGGGTTAAGAAAATCGATCGTTCGGCAAACACGCGCGGGCGGACGCGCAAGGTTATCGCGCGGAAGGAATGACGGTAATTGCCGGTTTTGTCTTCCGACGAGGCGAGACGCCCTTTAGGCGTTATGAAGCGCCGCGGCGCCGCGCGGCGCCGTCTTTCACATCAGGATTTGAGACTTCGTCTTCGACGGCACTCGGTCCTCGTCGGTGATATTACGGTGCAGCCCGAACACGCTGACAAGAACGTGCCTCACCTCGTGCTCACTGGCGCATGGCGCAATTTCATTCGAAGCGTCGAGTAATTCTCCATTAAGTACGAACGAATAATTCGCGCCCCGCGAGGCGAGGCGAGACGAGGCGAGCCGAAACGCGAATAGATTGTACGCGTAAAGAGCTAAATGAAAATTGCGTCCTCCCCGCCTCCCACACCCCCCGGACAAATGAGCGCAATCTGCGACTCGTCGTACTCGCAGGAGTCTCGCGGTATCTGAGATGATCGCCGTTTTCGGAGGACAACGTCGTTCTGTCGCAATCGACGCTCGCAATCCGACGTTCCCCGCGGTTTATTCACGCCCAAGATGGCCGTTCGGCGGGAACAGGACAATATCTCGTGAGCGCCGAGGAGTTTGGGAAAATTCTTCTCGACGACGCTCGAGATTGTTGACTGAAATCACACGCAGGCAGGACAATGGCTGCGTTCAGCAAAACTCAGCGCTTTGTAAACGGTTTAGTGATACATTGCAACAGTTTGGATGTTCTGCTGAACGCTCTTTGTACTCGTCAGAGTGATACATATACAGGGTGCTAAATTCCAAACGTAGCGGGTAAAAAATCTCGAAAACTACGAAAGATATTAAAAAAAGCTAAAACACGTGTTCCATGATTTCGAAGGGGGAAGAGAAGAGGCATTATCAGTTTTTTATTTGGAGGACATTTTCAAGGTTAGTTGAAGGTCAACTTAATTTTTTTGAATAGAAAGCCCAATTTTTTATTTTTATCTTCTTTTTCTACCAATTAATTTTAACAACTTTTGTCTGAAACATTTTTCTATTTGCCTAATATTTTTTGAAATATTTAAGGAAAACTTGGTAACTTTTTCAACATTTAACTTACGATATTCCGCTAACTATTCGTCGAAAGAAAAAATAGTATTAGACTTTTTTACTTTATTTACTATCAAGAATATGTTACTATAATAGTGCCCTAACTTTTGTTAACTTATCCACCTTTGAAAATTTCAAGATTATTAAATTGACTGATGATATTTGTAAATATCGAACTAACCTTTCATTACTTGCTGTAAAATAGTTCTACATGCATTTTTATTATTCAGCTGTTATATTTGATACACTTATTACATTACAAAAAGATCTATATACAATTTGAAACGTTTCTTCTTATTTTTGCTGCAGTGTGGCTTTATTCTAACCTATGCATTATCTATAATATGCATTAATATACTTTGATGTGAGTATAATTATATATCTCATTATTAAATTATTTATGCATATCTTTTTCTAATTGCTCGTGCACTTCTATAGAATCTATATTATATATAACGTCTTTATGTCTTTATGTGTATCTTATTACCTCTTTATGTCTTTATGTCTTTATGTGTATTACGCTTCACATAAATTGGGGGCATCCATCTTGCTCAACATGTGTTTAGATTCAGCTTACTTTTAGTTTGCTGAGAAACCTGCTGAGAAATGGCGACCGCTGAGTAAACATGTTGAACCGCTGAGAATCCGTTTAATACCATTCAGAAGAAAACCATAAAACGGTTTTGCAACTGTTTTGTCCTGCTGAACGCAGCCAATGACTCCACCTGCGTCGGGCCTTTATTCCTTCATCTCGGCGATGCGTTAATTACGAAGCTCGCTCAGCTGCAAACAGACGCCACGAGAGCGTCGATTGTGTTCCGGCATCGTTCGGCCGTTTCGGCGATGAGGCGGCAACGCTTGGCGATTCACGCCGCAGGAACGCCGACCTTTTCCGCTCGCTATTTTCGTACTCTCGCGTCGTGCGCTTTTCCAGCGCGAGCGTCACGTTCCGCGCAAAGTATTTCTCGTTGGCTTTGGAAATATTTAATTGGACTCTCGCGCCGGCATCGCGTTAATTAACACGTCTGCCGACCGATTCGATATTTACACGAGTGTCAGCGTCATGGTTCCCGAAGTGCCATCGTGTGATGCAGCCAGCAGCAAGGCATTGGGCGCCGGGAAATCCTGAACGAAGGACGTACGACACCGAGGAGAGGAAGATCGAAACGTATCATACATTCCCAGGCACATGAATATGTTTTCACATGCATGCATCTTCAATCGATGAAAAGAACATGCACTGAAGAGACTTCGAAGAAGCACAAGATTTATGGTCTTATTTATCCATTAATTAGGGGTTCTCATTAATCTTCGTTGAATAAATCAGTCGTCGCTCGTCGTACTGAGTGTTCAGGTTCTCTTGGAAACGTTTGAAAAAATTGTGAAGATTAATCAGAGATCGAAACTGAGAAGAAAAGTCACGTACCACTTTGCAAAAATCGCAACAGTCATCAAGTTATCAATGATTGAAAATGACCACATTTAGTGGCTCTTTTAATTGATAACTTGAAAATTTGCAAAATGGTGAATATCTAGAGAGATAGATACGAGTATATTGAATTTTGAACCCTGAATCTTGAGCCTGTCGCAAAATTAAATTAATTCAATTAGATTAATAATAAGAAAGCTTCCAGATGTGATCACTTTCAACCATTAATACTAACTAAATAATTACTGCGATTTTTGCAAAATGACGGTACATCCTCGCAATCTTTCGTTCCCAAAAGATCCCGGACACCCTGTGAATTCTACACCGGCGGTCGAGCGAGCGACTCGATTGTTTATTGAAACTGGGAACGAAGGTCGAACGCCGCTGGGATAATCGAGTATTAACTGCAAAGTGATTAAGGGCGAGTTAATACGGAGAAAATGGCATCGACTATAATCAATCATTTGTCGAACTCATGAAATTCAGTGAAAAGGCCCTTTTTTACCCTTCTTCGCGCAATGATTGATGCAGCGGTGTGAGCTCTTTAGACGGAACTTTCATCCGAGACGTCGGGACTCATCGACAATCTCCTCGCAATCAGCGAGCGGTGCGTAACGCTGGACAATGGCGTCACGGTATTGTCCAACCTTGCTCCCGCCAGCCGACGTCGCCAAGGAACTGCCGACCAAAGGTTTCTACCAAAGCACTCGCGCGCCACTCGCGACTTCCTGCGCTTAATACCTCGATGATGACGTGCGGTCGCTTGCAAAATGATACAGGACTTCGTCGTTGAGCCTGGCAAGTACGGGTTGCGCGAGACGCCCTGCGGAGTCGGCGACACCGAGCGTGCGGTCCTCCAAGTTGGAGGAAATTAGTCGGGCTAATGTGGGAGGAAAATTTCGAGCCGGGGTGAGGCGCGTGCCGCGCCAACTCGGGCGGAACGACGTTTGGACTCGGTTGATTAAAGGTACAAAGGGGACGCGCGGCGTCTCCTCCCGCTGTCGAGCCCGTTTACAGGACGAGGCAGGGACGAGGTGTCCTGCACCTGACGTCGTGAGGCTGAGGTGGACGGAAAGGAGGAGCGGCGGCGGGGGCGGGGGGGACGGCACAGAGAAGCGTGAGGAAAGAGCCGAACAGGAAGAGGAAGGTCGGGCTAATTGGATGTCGGAGCCGCGCAATCTTGTGGTCTCCATTTGTCATTCGGGAGAGAACGCGCGAGAACGCGCCTCCTCCGCGCTTGTCCTCCCGGCTCTCTTCCGCTTTATCACCATCTTTGCTCGCCTCCCCGGCTTGCGACTGCAGCCGGGGCCGCCGACACGTTGTACACTCTCACGCGGAATCCCTACCTTTGAATTCGGCGGTCGCGCCGCTCCGTACGGTCGTCGGCCGGATATTACGAGAATTCTGGAGTCCCTCCGAACCTCCCTGGAATTCGATCCACGTATCCCGGAGGTCGCACCAAAAATCCCACGACTGCCGGCGATCCCCTTCTTGTCGGCGCGAGCCACCCCCGATTCCGGGAGCCGGGAGGTCCGATCGTTTAACAATCGAGAATCTCTCCGAGCCGCCGCGCGTTCTTGCGCGCGCGCGTGTGTGTGTGTGTGTGTGTAGACTAATTAAAGCGTTGCGTTAAGTGCGAGGGCCAAATGATCGATTTTATCGCTCCTTCGGCATGTCGCGCCGTCATTGTTAAATGTCACTCGGCGGCGGCGGCGGCGGCGGCGGCGGCGGCCGCTGTCAGAGCGCGCAGCGCGGCTACAGCCGTGGCATATAACTCGGCAATGTAATCGCGACAGTGTAAATGAAGCTGAGCTCGTGCGCAAATAGACGCGCGGTTTATCGACGGGCGTGCACGCGCGCGCGCGCGCGCGGCATCCCCTTTCGTGCTCGGGCGTAGGCGACGACGTAGCAAACGCTCGAGCGCTCGCCGGATATTGCAAGAATCTAGACATCGCCTTTGACTTCCCCGGCATTTAATACACACGTAACTCATCCCGTGACAAAGTCCCGCGACTACCGTCATTATGTGCCCCGCGAGCTAATTACCGTTGAAATTTCCACCAACGAGGAGCCGAGCATTAAGGACACGCCGCGCGACACAAAGGCCGAGCGAGCGCGCTCGCGCGCTCGCGCCGTTGCCTCGACCTTTTTCATTATAGACGCGCCAGCCGATAATACGAGCGATTCTGCCAGGGTGTCGCCCCTCGGCCAACTTTTATCAGCGCAGACTGATGATTGATAAGCAAACGGGATCCGTTTCCGCGTCATCGTCGACGCGAGGATATCTGAAGGAGCCGTACGCGGTCTGTCTTTTTGCGCACCGCACTCTTTGCGCCTTCGTCCTTTTTTCCTCAGGTGTTAACGATTGTCTTTTCAAGTTCTCGCAATTTCTCTTTCAAACGAGCGTTCGCAACCTTTGCGATAAATTGACGTAGCGACATTTCAGTCGACGATTATAAACGTCACGGTTTCGGCGCAGGCTCGCGTATAATACAAAGTGGGATAAGTGGCAAGTGTGGGAAGTTTCCCTTTTCCCCGCTAATTAGATCCTCCCCTGGCAGGATGCTCCGTCCAGATGTTTTAACGTCGATGCGGCGGACGTGGGAAAAAACGACGCAAATCGTGCTCGATACGTTGTAACGCTTCTTTAGAGGAGAGAGAAGCGGACGGTAATAAGCCCGAGATAAGAACTGGGCCATGGAAACATTGTTCCTGCGCAAAGCCCCTTTCTAAACTAACTTTCGTCCGCCGGCATTAATTGCGGCCAGTGTCGTAGAGAGAATACGAAACGCGCGCGGGCGCTTCGCGCAACAATCGACGATAGTAGTTTCGCGTTTCCCGCAGAGTTGTTCTTGGTATCGTCGGGATTACTTTATAGCGCGCACTCGCGCAAGCAACAGACGTTTACTCACGAATTCGTAATCACATCGTAATTAGACGTCCCGGTCGAAGGAGCCGCCGTGAACTTACCTGAAACAGTAAAACGCATTTCGTTAGGGATTTTTCAAGCAAAAGTCTCATTAAGCGTGCAGACGCAGAAATTTCATAAAAGCGACCGCCGTAATGTTTCATCAACGCCGAATCGAACAGCAAGGCTTTCCCTCCCCCCCGTGCAATTTGATGGTTGCTTTATTTAAGGAAAGCGAAGGTGATTTCACCCCCGCGAGCGCATAACAATCGCACGAAGAAATGGCGCGTTTAACGGGCTAGATGGAATGTCGGAAGTGGGATCCTCCGTGAGCAATGGCGAGTGCTGATAGCACCGACAGCGTGATCAGTCTTCCATTATGCTCACATGAACGAGCCTTTATTATCTAAGGCTTTGCTACGGGAGGCGCGAATAGGGTCATTCTTCGATTGCTACTACTTCCAATATTTCCATGGCGATCCCCGAAAAAACGTGATCCCGCGGACCATCCTTACAAATCAACCTCTTTGTTCGACAGTCCGACTTATCAGTGGACGATGGACAAGGCAGCGGGACGGTATTTTTCCACTCCCCGACAGGAAGCGATAAGCGTGCGCGGATATACAAAGGCGACCGCTAACGAATCGCTTGATTTGTCCCTGCGCAATTTGTCAAGATGGCGGCACGAGAGATTATCCACTTTGCAGGCTTTCACG